>NC_091980.1:236030693-236073193 GCF_044704955.1 Pristiophorus japonicus
AAGGCAAACAGATTTATACATAACCAGCACAGGAGGCATTATAAGATTGCAACTGAAAAGGATTCCTGTATAATTTACAAGAGGCAAACTTGAGCAATTTCTAAAGCCATCAGAATTAGACATGGAATTGCTTTTCCTTACCATCTGACATTTAACAAAATAACCCACCAAAAATACAAAGAACAAAACTGATTTATCAAATTATTCATAACTAAGAGGTCTCAATCAAGAGAATTTTAGATTATTCAAGAAAAACTCCCTGGATGAGTTGAACACAGTATAACAGTTACCAATTTACAAGATTAGCAAATGATTAACTCAGAGGAAATAAGGTAGAATCCATGTAATAATAATTATTGAGAACCTAAAAAAGCAATTTCTGCAGCAGTTTCCTGGTTCACAATGCCAAAGTATAGAATGTTGAATATACAAAGCAACTGTCCAGAACATTTAATTGAATGTGTTCCTTATAGCTCTCTAGATTACTATTTATTTAGCAGTGAAGCTGCAAGTTCATAGCATCACTTGTTAGTGTTTATTTTGGTAATACTGAAATCCCTCCAACAATCTGCACAGCCACTGATCTAATCCATCAGCCACTTCTCACATTTCTGTTAGCATGAAATAAAGGCTGTTTTTATACCTTGAGTTGTTGAACGGTTTGTTCATAGGAAACCTCCAGGTTCTTTTTCTGTGCCTCTTCCTGCTGATGGCGGTTTGTTTTCTCTGCAAGTTCATTCATTAATCTGGCATAGTCCTGTCGCAGTTTGTTCAGTTCTGTTGACTGTCTGCATTCAACATTTATAAACCAATTAATGGGTCTATAGTTTAAAGTAGCAGACTATACAATTTAAAACGGTATTTTTTCCATTTGGTAGCACATTTTATTCTGGAGCAGAACAGAGACATACATCCAATCACCATACATCAGTATACTAGCAGTTTTGCATTTTACAATGTAATTCAATGTCTGTATTTTCACAAACTTCTAGAATTACAGAATAAAAATAAGAGACCAAGGGATAACACACGCCACCAATGACACCAGATTGAGAGTAGGGTAAGCATCACCAAGCTTGCGTAAGGAGCATTTTGAAGTAACACAAAAAAAAATTGTTATCTCTCCTGTAATTGTGCCTGCTTATTTCATACTGTCTTCTTCGGTTTGTGTTTATCTTCTGGGATCAGTAACACGCAGCTTGGGGGGGGGGGGGGGGGGGGGGGGCTACCCTGGGAGCAAGTCAGAAGAACACTTCGAAAATAGCTCAGGCCAATCCGGAAGAGAGAACAGGTGGTGGGATAAATACTGGGGAGCACAGTAGCTCAGGCCAGTCTGGAAAAAGACAGTGGGGTGTGGTGCATTCAGGTGAAGCTGGCGCAAATGGGAGAATTTTGTTCCACTTTTAATTTTAAAAGGAAGTGAGCCAGCGAGAACAAACAAGTGACCACAGCGTAAAACAAGGTTGAACAAAGTATCTGTACTCTGGATGGGTGCCAGACTGTTTGTTAACACTAAAAAATTTCACTTGTAAACTAAAGCTGCAGAGCAGCCAACAAGTCATAGTGCAGTGCAAGCCCAGGATTGATGTGGACAGGTCGACGGTTGGTTCACACTTCTGTACTCTAACAATGCAGCACTTTGGCTCAATGCAGCAAAATATTATTGCTTTCATCACGTACGCAAGGCATTAAGGGACTAGATATTTAACTCTGCAGATAAATATGGTCAGACTCACTCCAAACACATTTTTCAAATTATGCTTTGACTGTAGTTTCTGAAATAAAACTAGTTTTTTTTTTTAACATCGAGATAAGTAAAAGCTGTACTGTAGGTTTCACTGTCTGGCCTCAACAAGCTTGTGAAAGGAGCATTTTAAATTTACATGCCAGTACCTTCAAAGTGTAGATGAATTATCAAGCAATATGCCACAGTAGCATGTCAACTCAATTTTTCCACATAAGAAACTTCCCATCTTAGTCATCCCATGAGAAGAACTGGGAAAGTTGAATCAGCCCAAGTGATTCTTACTCACCTTCTAGTACCTTGCTCTGAAACATTGAGAGGGGCATGGAAACAAGCAATCTACCTGTACTCTCAGGATAGGACATGAATGAAAAGGCTAAAGAATAGCAGCTTAAATTTGGAATTCAAATGATCAATATTTGTCTTTTTCTTCTGGTTTCCTTCAATCAGGATTGACTCATCTGTATACATCCAAGAAAAACAATGCTGCTCCTTGAATGATCTAAAAACAGATTTTCTTAAACTTTCTCTCCCCTCTCTTTTTCTCCACTCTCCCAACACAGAAGTTGGTTTCTTCATGTGCAAGAGACTGGCTAAATGGGGTTTCCTTGTGAAACCAGTCTGTCAGTCAAGACAGGGATTCAATTCCTCAGTTAGTCGTAAATCATTTTTGCAATGTTGCTATTGTGTGAATGATTGATAATAAATCAGTAATCAAAATTACTCATTTGCACTTAATATTTTAGCTCCTAGGTTCAGGACAACTCACTTGCTCTCCATTTGGGTTGGGGCCTTGCTCACAGCATCTCTCAGGATCCTGTTTTCTTGTTTCAATGCTTCTGTTTGTTCTTGAAGCTGGCGAAACTAAAGGAAACATTTTTCAGTAACCAAATTATAGAAAGGTATGATTAGTTAATCTTTGCAAATTTGCAGTAGAAAACTGCAGTCGAAAAGGTCAACTTGTGAGATTGTACAATAAAATTAGTAACACTAAAATGGATTAGCCTTCAGACAAGGTTTGCTATTTAATAACAAAATTTCACATTGTAAACCAGAAGTATGCTCTCTCACATGACAATGAATGAACTGGTCTGTAGAATAACTCTCCCCACTGCAATAAACTAAAGATAGTACTAGTTTTCCATATTCAAATACAACGACAAAAGATTAGATCTACTTGCCAAAAAATGCATGTCTTGATTAACAAAGCAGGAGTTTTCAGTTCTGCAACACGATTAAAATCAAAAAATAATTTTATTCTATGTCAACTGTCACAAGCTCAGTACTTTTATTAACTCATAGTAAGTGTAAGTATTCAAATATGTTAATCTCCCGACCGCACTGTTTAATTATAGCTTATTGTGCTAAAATGGTAACATTCACAGTACTACGAATGACAAGCATTTACCATGCCATCTCATTTTACTTTCAAGAAATATCCCTTAGGGACTGTGTAGTAGAGGGTAGACACACTTTTCTTTCACCACCGGAACCAAGGATTGAAACCAGTCCCGAATGAAAAAAATTGTACATCTCCTCACATACATTTCAAGCACCACAGAATGCTGCAGAAGTACTGGAGTGGAGCCGTCAAGACAAATCTATTCTTATTCCAGCATGATTGGATACAAGCATTGGTGTTGAGGCAAAACAGTGAGAATCACTGAACATGAATGGTCAATGTCACTCCATATTAACTAAAGATTAGACTCCATGAAGAGAGAGTGCAAATGACATTTTTAAATTAACCTGCAACTATAATATGCTTTAACAGCACAAGTATTTATTGATAATTACTTGTAGTTTTGAAATTTTTAAAAAGTACTGTACAGTGATTGAAATATTGAATGATATCACAATGGCAGCCTGCTATAAGCGTGCACAGGAACTAAATCTATGAATATTGCTGACCATCCCGACTAGCACAGGAATTACATTAGTGTGGGCTACAAGCTAAACCAAGTTTAAATAGGAATTAGCAAAAATACTACCTTTTTAAAACTATATATTAAAAGAGTCATCCAATTCAGTGGCTGTAACATGGTCTGCCAAATAATAGAGGAAGTGATTGAATTGTGATCACCTTTGCTGTAATGCAGTTACACCTTACTAGAATCTCAGTTCGGCACACTTCTCTCCTAATCTTTTCTGAAAAATCTCAACCACTTAAAACATACTTCGAAAGATTAAATATGAGGAACTGTTTATGTAATCTTGGAAACAGACATTATGGGCTCAAGATTCAGCTTAAGTTGCTTCTTTTTTTGGAGCAACTACTTTAGAATGGAGTGTCTTAGAAATTGCAATTCTCGGCATTTAGTTTGCTCCAATTCTAGTAAGTTAGAATAGTTTTGTTTTAGAACAGTTTTTTTTCCCCAAAACGGGGTGTTACCAGCCACTTACGCCTGTTTTGCAAGTTTCGGCAGCGAAAACTTACTCCAAACTAACTTAGAATGGAGTAAATGTAGATTTTTATACGTTCAGAAAAACCTTGCCTACACTTTATAAATTAGGTGCAGGGAACGAGAGATCGGGGCAGGGGGGCGAGGAAGGGAAGTTAGAGTGAAGTTGGGGGATTTTACAAGCATTAAACACTTCACTTTTACAAATAAAGAGCCATCAATAATAAATGATAAATCAATAAATCAACCAAAAAAAAATTTTTTTTAATTAAAAATCATCATCATAGGCAGTCCCTCGGAATCTAGGAGGACCTGCTTCCACTCCCAAAGTGAGTTCTTTGATGGCTGAACAGTCCGATATAAGAGCCACAGACCCGATTACAGGTGGGACAGACATTCGTCGAGGGAAGGGGTCAGTGGGGCTGGTTTGCCGCATGCTCCTTCCACTGCCTGCGCTTGGCCTCTTCATGCTCTTTGCGTTGAGACTCAGAGCTCAACGCCCTCCCAGATGTACTTTCTCCACCTTGGGGGGGTCTTCGGCCAGGGTCTCCCAGGTGTCAGTGGTGATGTCGCACTTTACCAGGGAGGCTTTGAGGGTGTCCTTATAATGTTTTCGCTGTCCTCCTTTACCTCGTTTACCATGAAGGAGCTCCGCATAAAGCATTTGCTTAGGGAGTCTCGTATCTGGCATGCGAACTATGTGGCCTGCCCAGCTAAGCTGATCGAGTGTGGTCAGTGTTTCAATACTGGGGATGTTAGCCTGGTCGAGGACACTGATGTTGGTCCGCCTGTCCTCCCAGGGGATTTGCAGGATCTTGCGGAGACATCGTTGGTGATGTATCGGCAGCGACATGAGGTGCCTTCTATACATCGTCCATGCCTCAGATCCATACAGGAGGGCGGGTATTACTACAGTCCTGTAGACCATGAGCTTGGTGGTAGATTTGAGGGCCTGGTCTTCAAAAGAGTGTTTGAAGGCTGCACTGGCGGCGATGCTGAATCACCGCATCAATGTCTGTCTGCTATCAGCCACTGGGAAAGTTGTCGCTCGAGTTCATAGAAACATAGAAAATAGGTGCAGGAGCAGGCCATTCAGCCCTTCTAGCCTGCACCGCCATTCAATGAGTTCATGGCTGAACATGAAACTTCAGTACCCCCTTCCTGCTTTCTCGCCATAACCCTTGATCCCCCGAGTAGTAAGGACTTCATCTAACTCCCTTTTGAATATATTTAGTGAATTGGCCTCAACTACTTTCTGTGGTAGAGAATTCCACAGGTTCACCACTCTCTGGGTGAAGAAGTTTCTCCTCATCTCGGTCCTAAATGGCTTACCCCTTATCCTCAGACTGTGACCCCTGGTTCTGGACTTCCCCAACATTGGGAACATTCTTTCTGCATCTAACCTGTCTAAACCCATCAGAATTTTAAACGTTTCTATGAGGTCCCCTCTCATTCTTCTGAACTCCAGTGAATACAAGCCCAGTTGATCCAATCTTTCTTGATAGGTCAGTCCCGCCATCCCGGGAATCAGTCTGGTGAACCTTCGCTGCACTCCCTCAATAGCAAGAATGTCCTTCCTCAAGTTAAGAGACCAAAACTGTACACAATACTCCAGGTCTGGCCTCACCAAGGCCCTGTACAACTGTAGCAACACCTCCCTGCCCCTGTACTCAAATCCCCTCGCTATGAAGGCCAACATGCCATTTGCTTTCTTAACCGCCTGCTGTACCTGCATGCCAACCTTCAATGACTTGATGTACCATTACACCCAGATCTCGTTGCACCTCCCCTTTTCCTAATCTGTCACCATTCAGATAATAGTCTGTCTCTCTGTTTTTACCACCAAAGTGGATAACCTCACATTTATCCACATTATACTTCATCTGCCATGCATTTGCCCACTCACCTAACCTATCCAAGTCACTCTGCAGCCTCATAGCATCCTCCTCGCAGCTCACACTGCCACTCAACTTAGTGTCATCCGCAAATTTGGAGATACTACATTTAATACGATGTAGTATATATGGACTTTAGCAAACTTTTGATAAGGTCTCACATGTTAGACTGGTCATGAAGGTTAAAGCCCATGGGATCCAGAACAAAGTGGCAAGTTGGATCCAAAATTGGCTTGGAGGTAGGAAGCAAAGGGTAATGATTGATGGATGTTTGTGCGACTGGAAGGATGTTTCCAGTGGGATTTCGCAGGGTTCGGTCCTGGGTCCCTTGCTTTTTGTGGTATATAGCAACAATTTAGATTTGAATATAGGGAGTATGATTAAGAAGTTTGCAGACGACACTAAAATTGGCTATGTGGTTGACAATGAAGAGGAAAGTCATGGGCTGCTGGAGGATATCAATCTGCTGGTCAGGTGGGCAGAGCAGTGGCAAATGGAATTTAATTCAGAGAAATGTGAGGTGATGCATTTTGGGAGGGCTCATAAGGAAAGGGTATATACATTAAGCGGTAGGCCACTTAATAGTGTAGATGAACAAAGGGACCTTGGAATGTCTGTCCACAGATCCCTGAAAGTAGCAGGCTAGGTGGATAAAGTGGTTAAGGCGGCATACGGAATGCTTGCCTTTATTGGCCAAGGCATAGAATACAAGAGCAAGGAGGTTATGCTTAAATTGTATAATACTTTGGTCCGGCCACAGCTGGAGTACTGCGTGCAGTTCTGGTCACCGTATTATAGGAAGGACATGATTGCACTAGAGAGGGTGCAGAGGAGATTTACTAGGATGCTGCCTGGACTGGAGAATCTTAGTTATGAGGACAGATTGGATAGGCTGGGTTTCTTCTCACTGGAACAGAGGAGGTTGAGGGGAGACCTCATTGGAGGTGTACAAAATATTGAGAGGCCTGGACATAGTGGATAGTAAGGGTCTATTTCCATTGCTGGAAGGGGCTATTATGAGGGGGCATAGTTTTAAGGTGATTGGTGGAAGGTTTAGAGGGGATTTGAGAGAGGGCTTCTTTATGCAGAGGGTTGTGGGAATCTGGAACTCGCTGCCTGGAAGAGTGGTGGATGCAGAAACCCTCACCACTTTTAAGAGATGGTTGGATGGGCACTTAAAGTGCCATAACCTTCAGGGTTACGGACCTAGAGCTGGTAATTGGGATTGGACTCGATGACCTTTCGTTGGTCGGCGCCGATATAATGGTAAGTACTCCAGGGAATAGAATACGGCCAGAGTGATCTCCTGGACTAGTTTTGATCGCCTGGATGGGTGGGAGAAGAATTTTCCCAGATTTTTTCTCCCTAAATTGGCCTGGGTTTTTATCTGGTTTTTGCTTCTCCCGGGAGATCACATGGCTCTGGTTCGGGTGGAGTGCAGATGTTTTTGGTATAACGGGTGTTGCAGTGGTGTGGGGTGGACTGGTTGGGCTGGGTGCTCGTTATCTTTCTATCATTGTTTATGGGTTTGTATGTAACCTTTAGGGCTGCTGACGAAGGGCGGTGTGGCTCTGTCGGCCGGCGCAGACACGATGGGCCGAAATGGCCTCCTTCTGCGCTATAAATTTCTATGTTTCTACATGTACATATTTAATAAGGTCTTTTACTTTTATTTTTCTCCGGCTACTAGGAGCAATAATTAAAATGTATTTTGCAAAACAATTCTAAACATATGAAAGAGTAGTACAAGATAATGAAGATAGTGAAGATGGTGAATTGCACACTTTTCCCCCAAAAAAACACTATTTTCATAAACTCCAGCATGATGGTGCAATTAATGCAAGTTTTTATTAGGAATATATTCCTTATTTGTATTGTTACCAATTTGTCCTTCCTTACAGTACAACATATATAGGGTCAAAGTTTCGAGCCGCGCCTAGAACGGCGCAGTCCCAACCTGGACGCCCGTTTTTCGCGCCACATAGTGCGCCTAAAAAAACCTCCAGATTCTCCAGCTCCCTGCAGGTCCTCTGGCCCTCGGCGCAGCGCAGCAGGAGCTGTAGGGGTCGGAGCCAGGTCCCTGCGCTGAAAACAGTGCCGGGACCTCTGCACATGCGCGCTACAGTGGGCACGCAAGTGCAGTAGCTCCAGGCGCCCACAATTGTGTGGGAGGCCCTGGCCGAATGGCCTCACTGGGGCTGCGTGAATAAGGCTCCTCCCACGGACAGCTCCTGCTTCCTCCCAACCCGACTCCCGCTTCTCCCCCCCGCACCGGACCCGACACCGACCTGACTCCCGCTCCCCCCACCCCCCGGACTGGACCCGACACCGACCCCCGCTCCCCTTCCCCCCCCCCCCACCCCCTGGATCCGACCTGACTTCCCTCCCCCCCCGACCTGACCTCCCACTCCCTCCCTCCCCCCGACCCGAACCGAACCGACCTCCCTCCCACCACCCCCCCGACACGACCCAACGCCACCTACCTGTAAACCTGGTGCTGGGGACGGGCCCTGCCCGAAGTCTCGGGCCCGGCCCGTTCAGCCTCCCTCCCCCTTCTCCTTTCCTCCCCCCCAAAAATCTTCACTTACTCCATTCTAAGTTAGTTTGGAGTAAGTTTTCACTGACGAAACTTTGAAAACATGCGCAAGTGGCCGGACACACCCCCTTTTGAAAAAAAATTCTGTTCCAAAGTGAAACTGTTCTAACTGACTAGAACTGGAGCAAACTAAATGACGAGAATTCCGATTTCTAAGATACTCCGTTCTATACCAGTTGCTCCTAAAAATTAGGAGCAAATCATGTGGAAACTTGGGGCCATAGAGCCTAGATATATAATGTAGAGTTATGAATTGAATTTTAACTCTGCTTGGGATAAAAACAGATGATCAGAAATGTGTTGCATCGATTGCAAAAGACCCTCCTACAACCTGTAAATTTTCTCATGCATTCGCAACCCCTCACCCGCACCCCGCCCCCCCACCCACCAACTGATCGAGCATCTTTAAACAGCACAGCAGTGATAATAGCAAATACACTAAGAATTAGTCAATTTAATGGAAATTTAAATTCAATTGATTTGCCAGGTCAATCGGTTAGAGAGTATAATGAGAAATAGTAGATTCTTGCGAATTACCTGCATCTGGGTTTCATTCATATGATCCTGGTAGCTGACCTGCAGCTTGTTCTGCAGAGCTCCTAGTTCCTTTTCAAGGGCACTACGTTGTTCCCTTAGTTTGGTCTCAACTACATTGGCTTTCTGCTTTTCAGTCACCAACTCCTAAAATAATGTAAGAAATTATTAGAACAGTCACGGTGAAAACAACTTTCGACTTAAGTCTCTGAGACGATACTGCCTGTGGCCTAATCAATCCTTGTTTTTCAGTATTTTCTCAGGATGATAGGGGAGAGATGGTAGGGCAGTAGAGGAAGTAAGGTTACTGAGTCTAAATACAGATCTTTTTGCCACTTGGAAAGTCATTCCAAAACTATCACACAGGTTCAAGTGCACAAAGCACATTTTCTTGCAAAATGCTGCCAAGATAAATGCACGAACACTAATAGCCATTAAACTATACGACAATAAAACGATCCAGTGAATGTGCAATGCACATTATAATAATTTAGACAGATTAATTTATCTGTACTTCATCTAGAATATAGACGTAGCTACTGGGAGGCTTTTAAACTAGTTGGAACTGGGACTATACGAGCCAAGTGTAGATTGTTGAGGACAAGAACCCAGAGGATAGCTGTTATCAATACTACATTCAGCTACATTTAAACACAAGCATTGTAACAAAGGGGATGGGCTTCCAAAGCAGAAAGCTAATATTGCCTTAAAATGCTTTTATGTTAATGCCAGAAACATTAGAAATAAAATGGAGAGCTTCGATATTATAGGTATTCAGACATGCAAATGATGGATCAAAGTTTCTGTTAAAGTGATAGAGGGGATTCCAAATACATAGAGTAGGACTAAAAGGACGGTTGTGGCTTTTTTGCTATCTAGGAATGAACTGTTATCGAGAATGATATTATTGAATGATGTACAGCAGAAACAGTTTGGGTTCAGATGGTTCGTCTAAAATTACAGGTTATAGGTCTCCAGAGCATGGAACCAATCAGGATATGGCATTATGGACCCAAATTAAACAGGCAACAAAATTACTAAGTGCTTGTATTATGGGGATTTTAATTTCCCAGGTCCAATAGTGATCCACCAAGTACTGAGGGGGAGGGTGAAATACTTGTAGATACTGTTTCCTTACAAAACATGTTGAGAAGGTACATGGGGAAATCATGTATGAGCCCTAGGTCTTAGTAGCGATCCCGATGAGGTATTGAAACATTCATGAGGAGACACTTGGGCAACAGCAACCATAATATTAGATTCAATTTGATCAGTCAAGTTAATGCTGCTGAAAATGGAATGATAGTGCCAGATTCACAAAGATGGCAGATGACTAGAGTACAGTTAGGTTAGATGTTAAGAAGTATTTTTCGCAGACAGTTATGTGTCAAGTGTGGCAAGCTCCTGTGAGTTGTAAGAGAAATTTGGCATTAGGGGTACCAGCGGGACAAGGGTTAAAGTGCTGGTTCCTGCACCGACCCATAAGGAGGTAAAAGGCCTCTCTTCGGCCTTATACCAAGGCTCCAGAAGTTATCAATTCAATAATATTCCGACAGGATACGATGCAAGAACCTAAACAGACATTGATAAAACCTTGCGAAGAGGCTCGAGGCGGACTCACAGGCACCAAGGAGAATCAACAAATTCTGACCTAATGAAGTCATTCTAGTCACGGCCTAAGGTGGTCACGAGGGTCTTGGCCTGTCAATCCAAAGTAGCACTAATAATTAGAGAAGTAGCACTGATAAGGTAGTCCAATTGGAGATCTAGGGAGGTCCAGGGAAGGGAGGGGTTTTTGAAATGTATAAATGTTGTATGATTGTGCTGTTCGGAGAGCATCTCCACTCATAGGCGGCTGTGATAAGAGGTGTTCCCGAACGTTCGTAATAAAAGATCGTTATATCTTGCCATCCGTCTCTGTCTGCTAACTCCGGGGGCTGTTACGCGGGTTGGGGTGAGCGTCTGCCCTCTATATCAGGGGGCCCGCTCGTGGGAGGAGAAGCCTTCCCAATTTCCCCTTACAGAGTGAAAGACATTGAGTTATAGAAGGTAGGTGGGTCAATGGGGACTAGAAATTTGTCACCACGGTCCGCTGGAGCTTGCTCGATTTTCATCAGGCATTGAAGAGGAATTTCCATGTGTTTTTTCCCCTAAATTGCCCAAGATATTTTTGTCTCCCCAGAACATTGAGAGACTGGTGGGGGTGGGGACTGTGGAATGAGGTTGATGGTATGTGTGTTGCACATATCAAGATGGGACTGGATTGATAAACAAATTGGTAGTTACCTGTCCTTTTTCGGTATGCTTATGTCTTAACTTTTCATAATAATGTGGCAGCAATATGAGTGAAGAGCCTGGATTTAATGGCAATAAAACTGTATATAAATACAGTAAACACCTTAAATTTTTGAATTATTCATTTTGGCTGATGCAGTTCCAAAGCACATTTATTATGACAATACATGGTTAAATGGTGCTCATGCAATCTTTTGTTGACATACCAACTATCAAATGAGAAATCAAAATCCAACTATGCAGTACTCTTGGTATGGTCTCACCAATACCCTGTACAGTTGTAGCAGGACTTCCCCGCTTTTATACCAACATTCCATTTGCCTTCCTAATTACTTGCTGTCCCCGCATGCTAACATTTTGTGTTTCATGCACAAGGACCCCCAGGTCCCTCTGTACCGCAGCATTTTGTAATCTCTCTCCCCATTTAAATAATAATTTGCTTTTTTATTTTTCTTGCCAAGGTGGATAACCTCACACTTTCCCACATTATACTCCATCTGTCAAATGTTTGCCCACTCACTTAGCCTATCTATATCCCTTTGCAGATTATTTGTGGACTCCTCACAACTTGCTTTCCCACCCATCTATGTATCATCAGCAAACTCGGCTACATTACACTCGGTCCCTTCATCCAAATCATTAATATAGACTGTAAATAGTTGAGGTCCCAGCACCGATCCCTGTGGCACCCCATTAGTTAGTTTTCCAACCGGAAAATGACTCATTTATCCTGACTGTTTTCTGTTAGTTAGCCAATCCTCTATCCATGCTAATATATTACCCCCAACCCCATGAACTTTTATCTTGTGCAGTAACCTTTTATGTGGCACCTTATTGAATGCCTTCTGGAAATCCAAATACACCACATCCACTGGTCCCCCCTTATCCACCCTGCTCATTACATCCTCTATGAACTCCAGCAAATTTAACATGACTTTCCTTTCATAAAACCATGCTGACTCTGCTTGACTGTATTGTGCTTTACCAAATGTTCTGCTACTGCTTCCTTAATAATCAAGTCCTGCATTTTCCCAACAACAGATGTTAGGCTAACTGGTCAAAAGTTTCCTGCTTTCTGTCTCCCTCCTCTTTTAAATAGGGGTGTTACATCTGCAATTTTCCAATCCACTGGGACCTCTCCAGAATTGAGCTGTTGAGGCCAGTTCATTGGATATATTCAAGAGGGAGTTAGATATGGCCCTTACGGCTAAAGGGATCAAGGGGTATGGAGAGAAAGCAGGAAAGGGGTACTGAGGTGAATGATCAGTCATGATATTATTGAATGGTGGTGAGGCTCGAAGGGCCGAATGGCCTACTCCTGCACCTATTTTCTATGTTTCTATATAATCCTGGGAATTTTGGTAGATTGCAACCAATGCATCCACTATCTCTGTAGCCACTACTTTTAAGACCCGAGGATCATAGAATCATCGAAATTTATAGCACGGAAGGAGGCCATTTTGGCCCATTGTGTCAGCGCCAGCTGACCAAGAGCTATCCAACCTAATCCCACTTTCCAACTCTTGGTCTGTAGCCCTGTAACTTAAGGCACTTTAAGTGCTTATCCAAGTATCTTTTAAATGTGGTGAGGGTTTCTGCCTCTATCACCTTTTCAGGCAGAGTTCCAGACCCCCACCATCCTCTGGGTCAAGAAATTTCCCCATATCTCTTCCAAACCTCCCCTCAATTACTTTAAATATGCCCCCTGGTTGTTAACCCCTCTGCCAAGGGAAACAGGTCCTTCCTATCCACTCTATCCAGGTCCCTCATAATTTTATTCACCTCAATCAGGTCTCCCGTTAGCCTCCTCTGTTCCAAAGAAAACAGACTCAGCATCTCCAATCTTTCCTCATAGCCAAAATTCTCCAGTCCAGGCAACATTCTTGCAAATCTCCTCTGCACCCTTTCCAGTGCAATCACATCTTTCCTGTAATGTGGTGACCAGAACTGCACACAGTACTCCAGCTGTGGCCTAACCAGTGTTTTATACAGTTCAAGCATAACCTCCTTGTTCTTGTTTTCCATGCCTCAACTTATAAATGCAAGTATTCCATATGCCTTCTTAACCACCTTATCTACCTGGCTTGCTACCTTCGGGGATCTGTGAACCTGCACTCCAAGGTCTCTTTGTTCCTCTATGCTTTTCACTTGTCACTTTATGCTTGTCGGAGCATTTAATGTGTATTCCCTTGACTTGTTGGACCTCCACAAATGCATTACCTCACACTTATCCGGATTGAATTCCATTTGCCACTGTTCTGCCCACCTGACAAATACGTTGATATCTTCCTGCAGTCCGCAGCTTTCTTCTTCATTATTAACCACACAGTCTATTTTAGTGTCATCTGCAAACTTCTTAATCATACCCCCAATGTTTAAGTCCAAATCATTGATATATACCACAAAAAGCAAGGGACCCAGGACTGAGCCCTGTGGAACCCCACTGGATGCAGCCTTCCAGTCACAAAAACACCCAACCATTACCCAGGCCATCAGGTCCAGGGGACTTGTCCACCTTTAGTCCCATTATTTTTCGGAGTACTTTTTCTTTAGTGATAGTGATTGTTTTAAGTTTCCCTCAACCTCCCTATAGCTCCTTGATAATCTATTATTGGATGTTTTTAGTGTCTTCTACCATGAAGACTGATACAAAATATTTGTTCAAAGTCTCTGCCATTTCCCTGTTCCCCATTATTAATTCCCCAGTCTCATCCTCTAAGGGACCAATGTTTACTTTAGCTACTCTCTTCTTTTTTATATACCTGCAGACTGGTATAAACATATATACCATATAAACAGAATAGTTTTCCAGTGAGATACATCGATTTCCTACCATTCAAAGTACAATTAAAATACCACCCCCTGACCACTGATATGGAAGCTCACATCACTTGTATTATCTGTTCACCCCTTGCTGGGGTGTAATGAAAGGAAACCATTTTGATCACCACTTTGCAAATAGATATGAATATACCCAACAGCTTTCCACTATCTCAAAGCTGATGTAACAAAAAGAACAGAATTTGATGGCTTATTTCCAGTTCTTGTATTCAAGCAGTAATGCTGAATTCAGAATCCCGAATCCTTAGATTTTTCAGTTTAATTGAAATTCAGCTGAACCAAGGCTACTTTGCTCACCAGGGCCACTGCATTGAAATCTACAAATAATGGTCACAGATATTTTGACGTGTATTACCTGGTTCAACTGTTTGCACTTGTCACTTGAGAGAGCAACCTCATCTTGAAAAGCTCGAAGCAACTTTTCTTTATCTTGCAATTGCTGCTGTAATGCAGGAACTGGATCACATTTTACTCCAGGCTGGAAGAGATCAAGAATATCTGGGTCCTCTTGAGATAAATGCAACATTTCCCATGCCATAATTTACATTGCAAGAAATGCTTTTTCAGTGAAACCAGGACTGGATGAATCAAATACACTTCAAAACAAACCAAGAATATCTTGATGGAATATTTAAAGCCACCTTTTTCACCCCTTTGTTTTTCACAACTTTTTCATGGTTTGAATACAAGCATAGGCAATTAAAAAAAACATTTTGTCGAACAATTAAATGGCATCACTACCCTCAGGTTTTTCTAATCTGTCACATCATGTGTGTGGATACCTTCACTTCACTGGAGCCACTTTTACCAAGAATTGCATCCAAACTAAAATAGTGAAAATATTTACTACTCCTAAAGCACACAATATGAAGCAATGATTGGAGAACCAAAACTTCAGTGTTATGATAGTTGACTTAGTCAACAGGAACAATTGGGTCCCTTTATCTATAACGAGAATAGTAAACTGTCTCTACAGAAGTTAAGCTGCACCTGTAGTCACACTTCGTACGGTATTCAGCATTGGTACTGCTCTCCAAAAAATTCCTTGGAGAGGATAAGGCGACCAGCAAGAAGACTGATTCCAAGTGTAATGGGATTTTTCTGAGGAAGATTACAGAATCACGATCTTTAACTGGCTTCTTCCGAGACACTTAATATATTTAGGGAAGAAACACCCAATTGAAGTACACAAAATATAGATTGGTACATTTAAATTATTACTTCAAGCTAAGCTATAAAAGTGAGTCTAAAGTACATCAATTGGAGTGGAAATAGAAACTTTAACGCCAAAAATATATGAAGAATTTTACTCAATGAATAATAAATATTTGTAATGTTCAGGCAGGGGTATATAGGCAAAATTATTGGAATTGTTCAAGTGATAGTTGGATGCTGTGATGGGATAATTGGAGAACTCGAAATATAAGCTTCAAAAAGGGTCAAACAGCCATTTCACACACCCAACATTTTTTATGCTTTTGCAATGCCAAGCAGCATTTTGAGCCAAACAAGAAAAGTTAACTAGCTCAGTATCTCCATCTTCAGTAAACAGTAAAAGTTTTAAGATACCACTTTGTGTACAAGTCATTCTGCCGTAAACAGATATCTGATCAAGTACCATCAGTATTATAATTTAATGCTTGTAACAAAGGGGGAACAAATCAAAGCAGCATACTTATCAGATTAAAATATTCAAATTCAGAAATAACTTTCAGAACAAAATGGACTTGGAGAGAGACAAGTTACATTTAAAACAAAAAGGACATCGAGGCAACAATCTAGATTCATCTAAAATAGATAGGTAGGGGACGCGGGGTGGAAAGAGAAATCAGGATTCCAGATGAGACAGATCATGGAGGGAAGAAAGAGAAAGATAGTAAAATAGGTAGGTACAGGCACAGATGCCCAGATAGACACAAAAAACAGAGACAAGAAAACAGCAGACATTAAGGGGGACCTAAATGAAGGTAAATCTGTAAGAAGATATAGA
The DNA here is from genome assembly GCF_044704955.1 of Pristiophorus japonicus. Lineage (NCBI taxonomy): Eukaryota > Metazoa > Chordata > Chondrichthyes > Pristiophoridae > Pristiophorus > Pristiophorus japonicus. The sequence goes on from NC_091980.1 coordinate 236,046,991, forward strand.
CACGCATACACTAGTAGCATTAGAAATAAAGGGCCCAAGTTTCGAGCCGCGCCTAGAATGGCGCAGTCCCGACCTGGATGCCCGTTTTTCGCGCCACAAAGTGCGCCTAAAAAAACCCTCCAGATTCTCCACCTCCCTGCAGGTCTTCTGGCCCTCAGCGCAGCTGTAGGGGGCGGAGCCAGGTCCCTGCGCCGAAAACAGTGCCAGGACCTCTGCACATGCACGCTACAGTGGGCGCGCAAGTGCAGTAAGCTCCAGTCGCCCGAAACTGTGTGGGAGGGGCCCGAAGCACGCAGCCCCTAGCCCTGGCCGAATGGCCTCACTGGGGCTGCGTGAATAAGGCTCCTCCCACGGCCAGCTCCTGCTTCCTCCCGACCCGACTCCCACTTCTCCTTCCTCCCCCCCCCTGCCCCCGGACCCGACCCAACCCCCACTTCCCCCCCCCCGGACCCGACCCGACTCCCGCTTCCCCCTCCCACCCCCCGGACTGGATCCGACCTGACCTCCCTCTCCCTCCCTCCGACCCGAACCGACCTCCCTCCCACCCACCACCCCCCTGACCCGCGCTCCCCGCGACCCGACCCAACGCCACCTACCTGTAAATCTGGTGCTGGGGACAGGCCCTGCCCGAAGTCTCGGGCCCGGCCCCCGTTCAGCCTCCCTCCCCCTTCTCTCCCCCGCCCCCCCCTCCCGCATCTCCTTTTACTCCCCCCCCCCCCCATCTCCTTCACTCCCCCCTATCTCCTTCCCCTCCCTCCCCCTTCCTCTCTCTACCCTCGCTGTCAGAAACACAGACACTGACAGACAGAGAATGAGAGACAGACAGAGAGAGATAGAGACACTGACAGAGACACACTGGGGGGGGCATCCCAGCACGCTGTTGGAGGGCTCCCGGTGCTGCAGTCGGTAAGTAGAAAATGTTTTATTTATTGATTTTTTTTTTTAAATTATTTATTAATTTTTTTTGATTGATTTATTGATGTATTTATCATTTATTATTGATGATGGCTCTTTATTTGTAAAACTGAAGTATTTAATGTTTGTAAACTTCCCTTTAAACCCCCCCCCCCCCCCCCATTCCCTACGCCTGATTTGTAACCTACGCCTGATTTTCTAAAGTGTAGACAAGGTTTTTTCCAGCATACAAAAATCTTCACTTACTCCATTCTAAGTTAGTTTGGAGTAAGTTTTCACTGACGAAACTTTGAAAACAGGCGTAAGTGGCCAGACACGCCCCCTTTTGAAAAAAAATTCTGTTCCAAAGTGAAACTGTTCTAACTGACTAGAACTGGAGCAAACTAAATGGCGAGAATTCCGATTTCTAAGGTACTCCGTTCTACACCAGTTGCTCCTAAAAATCAGGAGCAAATCATGTGGAAACTTGGGGCCAAAATGCCACAACTGGAGGCTGGAGGGAACTATGATACAATAGGAAATTGAGAAATGTGGCTAAATACTGAAGATGGAATATATCATTTAGGGTTATAGGGGTCAAGTTTCAGGCCGCGCCTGGAACGGCGCAGCCCCGACCTGGACGCCCGTTTATCACGCCTAAAAGTGCAACAGAAAAATACCTCCAGATTCTCCAGCTCCCCACAGGTCCCTGAGAGCTCGGCGCGGCGCGCACACAGCAGGGTGGGGTGGGGGGGGGGGGGCCGAGCCACAGAGTCGCGTCAATTCTACAAGTAGTGGGGGATGGGGCTAATTTAAATGAGACAACGTCGTGTCAGCAGCCTTGCGTGTGAGCGTTGGAGCGCGCACGCACATTGACACTCGGCCATTTTTAAAGGGACTTAAAGAAAAGTGTTCATTCGTCTGTTGAACCCATGGAAAGGCTTGGGATTGAATTTAGGTGATGTTTTTGAGTGTCTGAAGGAGTGCTTTTAGCAGTACTGTTGAAGAAATCACCTGCTGAAATCAGTGAGTGCTGCTTTTCACCCCTATCCCGTGGCCAAATGGCCTCAGCTTCGCTTGCAGCTCGAAGGCTGCTTGCTTGCTGTGTTCTTCGGCTGCCGTCGAGCCACTGACGCCGCCCGTCTCCTACATGGAAGGAAGGCCTGCCTGAAGCACCGCAGCTCGAAGGCTGCTGCTGCTTCACAGGTAGGAATGCTCAATATTTTGTCTTTGCTTTGTTTATAATTTTTTATTCAGGGTGGCTCTTTATTTGTATAAGACTGTTGAATGCTGGTAGAATTTAATTACTTCCCTTCCCCCCCCTCGTTCCCTATGCCCGATTTGTAATCTACGCCTGATTTGTAAAGTGTAGACAAGGTTTTTCTGAGCGTACAAAAATCTGCACTTACTCCATTCTAAGTTAGTTTGGAGTAAGTTTTCATTGCCTAAACTTTCAAAACAGGCGTAAGTGGTTGGACACGCCCCCTTTTGAAAAAAAATCTGTTCCAAACTGGAACTGTTTTAACTGACTAGAACTGGAGCAAACTAAATGCCGAGAATTGCAATTTCTAAGATACTCCATTCTAAACCAGCTGCTCCAAAAAAATAGGAGCAACTCAGGCCGAAACTTGATCCCATAGTGTGTTCAAAAAACAGACTAATAAAGGAGGTGGCATTTCCCTACATGTAAACACATAGAACATACTTCTAAATAAGATTAGTGAAGGCAGCAACATTAATCATCAAGGGGGAAAAGCACATTAGGAGAACTGTAGGGTGCTGTTGAATGGATGACCACCCTCATCCATAGTTATTTGATGAACTAAGAAAATGAGTGTGCCGCTTACTTTCTGCCAAATATCTTGAACCACCATAGCCTTCTCTTTCAGAATCTCGGCAACATAGATAGCCTCCTCCTCAGAGAATGTCATAGTTTTCAAAGATGAGAGAAAATCTTTAAATTTTATATCTGCATTTTCTGAAAAGGAAATAATATAGTCAGCACCATAAAGAAATTTAAAGTTAATTTAGTAGATAGTGATACATTAACTTACCTTGTCTTGGAGATTCTATGGAATTAATACGATTAAACGTTTGATACACTGAACATGATAATTAAAAATTCCATAAACTGCTGCAAATTATTTCTTTTTAAAAAAAAAACAGCATACACGGCTAAAATATCATCCACCATTTAACTTTTTTGTGGAGTAGGCAGTGGGTTAAACATCTATAATTGATCAGCGAGAGAAATGTCAGCAAATTCTTGATGAGACATGGAATATTTTCTTCACTTGGCATTTAGTATTGCAAGGCAAGGCACAGCACAGGCCAGATGAAAAGAACAGCTCCCTCTATTCTGCTCCAACAATAGGCCTAATACCCATCAATAACAGAAATTTGAACTGAAATGCCTAAGAGAACACACTCCAATTCTGCTCCCAACAACTAAGGTGCTAGTGTAACCGCTGGTGCAGTTGGAGCTTGGAATCCAATATGCACTGATTTCCAATTTACCAATACAAGTCCATCTTCCATTAGCTTAGTGGAACGATAAAGAGGTTCGACATGGTCAGGTGAAGTTGGCAGTACATACCTGTTGCCAGTTTCCTCATAAAATGATGTGAATGCACGCAAGATAAAACAGATACATGTCTGCATGCATGTCGTCGCATGGGTTCTCGAGGAAACTGGAGGATCACTTTATGGGTTGTAACTGAGCTGATGCACTGAAGCACCATTTAATTGTTAACTTGCAACAAGCCAGAAAAGCAGAAAATCTATTATTCATTCACTAATCTTTCAAAAAATGAAAGTGCATTATTTACAAGATTGATTTTAAGCACTAATGGACCCAAAAAAAGGAATTCAAAATAACCTTAAAAGGAATAGGGAATACTACATATGGGTATCTTCAAGATGATGGTAATTCCTGACTTCAGATCCCATTTCTGGAGTAGACAGAGTCAGCTGAATATACTGGCAGTTCTCAACCCAGACAAAAGTACAATCAACAACCTCCTTATTAACACATTGCTTATGAATGAGTGTGGTCAGTGCTTTGATGCTGGAGATGTTCACCTGGTCGAGGACGCTGATGTTGGTGCGTCTGTCCTCCTAGGGGATTTGTAGGATATCGCAGAGCCATCGTTGGTGGTATTTCTCCAGCGACTTGGTGTCTACTGTACATGGTCCATGTTGCTGAGCCATACAGGAGAGTGGGTATTACTACAGTTCTGTAGACCATGAGTTTGGTGGCAGTTTTGAGGGCCTGGTCTTCAAACACTCTTTTCCTCAGGTGGTCAAAGGCTGCACTGGTGCACTGGAGGCAGTGTTGGATCTCGTCGTCAATGCCTGCTCTTGTTCATAGGAGGCTCCCGAGATATGGGAAGTGGTCCATTTTGTCCAAGGCTGCACCATGGATCTTGATGACTGGGGGACAGTCTGTGTGATAAGGACAGGCTGGTGGAGGACCTTTGTCTTGCTGATGTTTAGTGTAAGGCCTATGCTTTCATACGCCTCAGTAAATACGTCGGCCACATCCTGGAGTTCAGCCTCTGTATGTGCGCAGATGCAGGCGTTGTCCGCATACTGCAGCTCGACGACAGAGGTTGGGGTGGTCTTGGACCTGGCCTGGAGACGGCGTAGATTGAACAACTTTCCACTGGTTCTGTAGTTTAGTTCCACTCCAGCAGGGAGCTTGTCGACTGTGAGGTGGAGCATGGCAGTGAGGAAGATTGAGAAGAGGATTGGGGCAATGACACAGCCCTGTTTGACCCCAGTCTGGGCGTGGATTGGGTCTGGAATGGATCCGTTGCTCAGGATCACGGCCTGCATGTCGTCGTGGAGCAGGTGGAAGATGGTGACGGAGGATGCCGCTCCATAGACCCTCGCAGTTCAAAGGCCTTTGGAAGGTCGAAGGCGGCCATGTTTCAGGGCTGGTGCTGTTCCCTGCATTTTTTCTGCAGCTGTTGCGCTGCAAAAATCATGTCCGTTGTACCCAGTTTGGGACAAAATCCGTACTGTGACTCCGGGAGGAACTCCTCGGCCACAGGGAGAAAATCTATTCAGGTTTTAAAAGATGCAAAATTTTGACCACATATCCTCCGACGAACAAGAGGTGAAAAAGATGCAGTGTAGGTATTGGACTCAAGAATAGCTAATCTCAACAAAGATCTGAAATGGCAAGCAACTTTTTATCCTCATCACAAGATGTTTCCCTTACAGCTTTGCCATCCAAAGATAGATGGTAGGTTGAAATAACATGCGAACCAATTGAGCAAAGAAATGTAATCCAAAAGTGCTGGGATAACAATATTTAGAGAAAGTGATTATCCTGACACCACCGGATAATTGTTTAACTTTTCATTACATGCTTTCAAAGTGACAGATGAGATGCTAAAAGCATTGACTAATGATGGTGAAAACCACTCACCTACCAACCTATTTCTCCATATGTATCCTGTCAGTGAAGGCTCAAAGGCAACAATCACTACTGACCTTCCATCACAGAAAATACACCTGGCAAGGTGAGATAGCACTGAAGGTCACTCAATACTCAATTCCAGCAGGTCAAAGGAACAGGAGAACAGAAGCAAGACATGTGGCTCGTTGAGCTCGCTCCATTTTTTTTAAGCTATGACAGATCTAAATTTGAATCTTAAATCTGCATCGATCATGTATTAAAAACAATGAATGGATCACAATACAACATCTCCAAATGCTCTAGCCCCTTCAATGGCTTTGTCAATGGAAAACCCATTTTAAAAGTGTCAACATTTACTTACACTACCCACTGCACCCATTATTGCTGCTGTGATTACCATTTACAGTATTAGATTCCTGGCAGGTAATGTTAGATGCAAAGTCTATCACAAGAGTCAGCTTGCAGTTCCAGTGCAAAGCCACTGGGAGTCAGCACAAATATGCAAGTCTCACCACAAGCCATAAACATGCAGAGCCAGATTAAGAATCTTTGGGGCCCTGGGCATAAAGAACATTTGGAACCATTCCATGCAACCCCACCTCGATCCATTATAAGAAACATGAAAAACGCATGAGGAAATAGTCCCAGGGAATGTTTCACTGCAATAAAGCAGCAAATCATGTCCAAATATATTACGCTTAAATGCGGCTTAATATTTTGCTGCTATTGTAATGATTCTGCCGACTCTGTCATGCCCCTTCTGACAGCATTTGTAAACGCTAAAATATTTTGATTCAGGTTTTATGAGTTATGAGTTTTATCATCCCTCTGCACGGGCCTCAAATGCAGTACATTTTTTATATATCAATACATTAATGCTAAAAATCTACAATTCATTCCACACAAAAGTATTCAACATTATGCACTGAAAGATTTGTTGCCAAAGATGAAGAGCTTGGTTCATCTCCTCATATTAGCACATTTGACATCAGGAACTCAGCAGCTTAGGGAAAGATTGAATTTTCATCACCACAATAATCAGTCCTTCAATATCTGTGACTCTTCCCCCAAAAACAAATCTATTCATTAAAGCTAAATGATCAAGTTAATACATGAGTCTTTAGTGACCACATTTAGCATCTGAAAGCATTCAAAAGAGTAAAACCAGAAATTAAGACAAACTAGTCACATTTTTGAATTTGAACAGTTAAAATATTAAAAAGCTTGGACAAACTAAACTCAAAAACTTAAAATCTCATGTTCCCATGCAATCGGCTGAAAGTAGTAATAAAATAGTGACTAAAAAGATCTTCAGGCACCAGTTACAGAAACAGCTCATATGATGACTATGCCTAATCCAGAATTGGGTTGCAGCTTGCATCATGAAATCAATCCAAGTTACAAATGTAACAATGCTTTGGAGACTTTAACATAAAAGCTAATCAACACTTTGTTCTCCCTCATATGACTGAAGATTAACAGCATACACATTTACCATTTTAACACAGACAAGGAGTGCTCCCTCAAGGCCAGCACTTAAGTATCATTTAAGTATCTACATTTTGCCACTATTAAAAATACTGTACCATTTAATAAAAAGTAGTTACAACTTCTGCCACTAGATAAAGCAGAGACAGTATTCAGAAAAAAAAACTTAAGACTAGTACAATCTAATAGATATTTTACTTTTAAGTGCTTCTGTTTTAAGCTTATACAGCAGCCGCTTACCAAAATATTAAACCATAGTACTGAAATTGTTACAATTTCTGTCAATAGACAAGCATGAAGAGCAGATTACCTTTATCATATTCAGTCCTCTGTTTCTTGGCAATGGTTTTCTGTATACCACTACTGATCAATTCGCTTTTGTCATCAACCACGTTATCCCTCTTTTCAGCATGACCAATAACCTCAGCATTATCCAAAGAAATGTAGACTGAGGACTTCATTGGGAGATTCTCCACTGAAGCGGAAACTACAACAGAACACTTCCAATTGATGTATACTTCTCAAAAACAGTGATTTTTTAAAAACAAAAATAAAGAGAATATGCAGAAAACAAGAACACTGACCTGGCTCTACTCTTTGCTTTTTTGGCACAGTTTTTCTTCTCACTAGTCCACTTTCATGTGGCTTGGCTTCCATTGATTGAAGCACTGGTTCTTGCTTTTTGATAACCATTTGAACAGATTCAGTGTGCTCTTTGATATAAGCACTACGAACATCTTGAGCTAGATCATCTGCAAAATTCCCATTGAAATGTAACATTTAAAACATGAAACAGGACAAGAGTAGTAGCACAAAGGATTGTTCAATCTGATCGCAAGAGTCCCAACAAGTCCATTATTATAAACTGTATTTAAAATCTGAAATGCTGAATTATCACTCATTAACACACATGAAATGATGCACCATTTCACAAATGGTGACAAAATAGTCGTTGCTAAAAATGGGGGGAAAGTGTGGATGCAAAGCAAGCTCAAATATCACTGGATGAAGTGATCTCAAACTTAAACGCTCATTATATTGCTCAGTTCCAACCCCTACATATTTTTTAATATTTAGGTAATAATGGTCAACTCCTGTAGTTTTTTACATTTAATGGAGTCTTGTTATGAAAGCTAAAATCATTCAGACTTCATCCAAAATATATTACGGCTTGCTACAACTGGCAGAATGCCCCTCAGCAACAAAACGGCTCACCCAATGTCTCAATGGATAAATAGTCATACAGATTAGAAACTTTGAGTTCAAATTACTGATCTGTGCTAAGTTAACTAATCAGGAGAAAAAAAAATGTCTGTCTAGGTCTTGTTCACTAAATAGTCTAGATTAAAAATGCGTGAATGAACCTTCATTGAGCATAGGCAATTCTAATTGTGAGCCCCTCATCATGCTTGAGCAGCCTTCCAGCATGGTGACTTGAAGAATGACCATATGGGCAAGGTACTGGAGATTGGCCAGCAACTCTACCCAAGGAACCACACTCCAGAATGAATCACCTCCCTTCTGAAGGAAAGAAAAATTGGAAAATTACAAAAAGAAAAAAAAAGTGAAGTTAGAACATTACCTGTCTATACATGCTCATCTGAAAAGGCTGATGGATTCAAATTTTGCATTTGTGACACCCAAGAGCAGAGTATTTTTGCTCAACATTTTTGTATCTATTTATTCTCAACTACAAACTTATTCAAGGTCACAGTTAATATTGAGCCTTTGAACTATGTATGAACATCAAAAACAGCTTTCAAGCAATCCCAGATAACCTCAATGATGGCTGACCAGATTGATGTGCTGAACAGGATTTTCTAACCAAGACACCTGACAAAACAGGCTCTCTACAAGACTGCTTGTGGACATACACAAACAGGAAATCACTCTTCTCAAACAATTATTTTACTTCTGAAATTGTATATGTTAACACTAAAAGTTAACTTTAAATGTTATGTTCCACTGTGATTTACAATTTAGTTGGTCATTCTACTAATAAGCAAGCACAAAATAGATGCCTTCTCACCTCTTGCTACTGATCTAGATTCTTCAGAATGAGTTAGACAAAATGCAAGTGAGCAGAACAATGGCCGATGAAATTTAATGCAGACAAGCATAAAATACTGCATATAGGACGGAAAAATAAGCTGCCCATATACTCCATGAACGGTATTAAAATAGCCAGAGCTGAAGTTGAAAGCGACGTAAGAGCTTTCGTAGACTTGATTGCCAACATGTCCAACCAATGCAGAACCGTTAACAGAGCAAACAGAATGGAGAAGCTTGGGTTTTTCAGCCTGGATAAGTGGTGCCAGAGAGGTAATCAGAGATATACAATATAATTACGATAATGGGAAAGGTAAATCCAGAATACAATATTACATTATGAGTGGGACAAAAAGACACAGGTTCAAATCAGTAAAGGCAAATTTAGAATTGAGGAGGAGGAATTTATTCTTTATATAAAAAGAATGATGAACATTTGGACTGGATTGACTGACAGTAGTGGAGGCAAAAAACATTGAATTATTTAAGAAAAAAAACTGGTTGTCATAATGGAGCGGGAAGGCAAGAACTGTAAATTATTTTTGGATAGGAATAAATATGGGCCGCTTCCTCACCCACAATTATCTTGCAATATTATACAGAAGCAGATGTGATGGTGACTAAGTCACTATACTTGAAACTGCAGCAGCAGATACAGGCAAGCCAACAACTTCCAAGTTCAGCTCACTGATACCATCTACAGATATAAAAGATCCCTGGCAAAGTTTCAAATTTACATTTTAACCCAAAGGCCTATTTCTGTTACGATTACGAAGAAGCATTCCTTTAATATGAACACATCAATGATAAGGTATACTTCCGTTATCAGATAACTTCTATTTTTTTTTAAGAAATTATGTGGACTGATTGGCTAACATGATGGATTGGAGAGTTAACCCCAGAATTATATAAATATTGCTCCAACTATCATTCCAATTTTCCTTCCTGGGAAGGAGGGAAAAGTATCAGACCTCCAGTAAGTACTTCCCACCCCAAAGTAAAGCATATCGAGGGGACCACGGTGCTTCTTTGGGGAGTTTCCATTTTTAAAGGGATTAACAAATGGAAACACGTTTGACATAAAAATTAATGCATCAACAAAAAATAGCTCAAGTCGAAGAATGATTGAGTTGTCACATTTTGAAGGAAGGGGTGGCTGACTGGGGCCTTGAGCAATGTATGTTTATTACATTTTTAAAAAGATTCGGAACTGACTAACTGACACTTAAATACAGTTAGCAGTGGAGCAACTTAATAATTTGCATATAATAACTAAAAAGGGAAATTGTATCTTATTTTTTTATTAGATGAGATTTGTTGTGCGCTGAACAAATCTGCACCGCACTAATTGATATGTATATGCAATCTTAATATAGCATCCTGGCTCTAAAAAAAAACTTACTGTCCTGACTCCATAAAAAGAATGAATCCTCTCTCGGCTCTGCAAAATGTGCAGTAGTTTCCAATCTGTCTGGGTAAATCTGGTAGCTATCAAACTGCTCAGAAACAGTAGCAGCTAAAAATAAAGCAAACATCTTTTAACAATTCAACTTGGTAAGCTAGCAATTCAGTTAATTCACTCAATAAATGGTAGTGCACCAAATGATGCAACACAAAGTGTTTAATCCTCACAACAAGCTTGAGATTTGGGAAGGCTCTTCCACAGATGAGAGCTATTATTTGAGGTTGGGATGCACCGAAAGGAGGGGTCAACACAGGGAAGGACCACACCCTCAATCAGTGCTGTACTAACACACCTATCACTGGGCCAAGATCATCTGCTCACTCTCCTTAATTAGGAATTGTGACAAGAAAGTGTACCAAGAACAGTATTTAACATAGCTTGGGTTAATTTCACCTACAAATCATATCAGTGCTGGAATTTTTTTTTTAAATACCAAGCTTCATGGTTATATGCTTATAATAGATTACTAAGTACCTAGCTAGAACTACCCAGGTTCCTGACATCCACAGTATTTGATGCAAAAATTTCAGGATTTTTTATTTATTTGTTCATGGGATGTGGGCGCCGTTGGCAAGGCCAGCATTTATTGCCCATCCCTAATTGTCCATCCCTAATGAGCCACCTTATACAACTGAATGGCTTGCTAGGCCATTTCAGAGGGCAGTGAAGAATCAACCACATTGTTGTGGATCTGGAGTCACATGTAGACCAGACTAGGTAAGGATGGCAGATTTCCTTCCCTAAAGGGCATTAGTGAATCAGATGGGTTTTTACGACAATCCGGTAGTTTCATGGGCACCGTTACTGATACTAGCTTTTTATTTGAGATTTATTTAATTAACTGAATTTAAATTCCCCAGCTGCCATGGTGGGATTTGAACTCACTTCTCCAGATCATTAATCCAGGCCTGTTATGTACTACTAATCCTACTATGGATTACTCATCCAGTGACATAACAACTATGCTACCATACCAGCGATTAGCCCCACTGTAGAGATATGATACACGATGGATTAATAGCTCTCTCGACAGCCCCCACTATTCCACAAGACAGAACAAACATTTTTAAAGCTACTCTCACATTGTTATCCATCTCCAATGCATCGGCCTCACGCAGCAGGTTTCAATGCAAAACTAAACGTCACGATTCCTTAAAATGAATGGCTGGGTCATCCATTTTACCAGGAAATCTTGGTTACTGGTTTTCGCAAATCCTAGCACACTTTTTTGGTTTGCAGATGGCTGCTCCAGACTCGTGCATCAGGAGTACCCAAAGTAATAGTTTTATTATCTCAAAAAGGTCACAAGGCATGAAGATATGAATTTGTCATATGCTACAGACACCTTTAAAAGAATATTCTTTGCTTTAATTGGTTCCAATAGGTTGCTCACCCCCTTATATTTCTGGGAATACCAACTCATGCATGAGGAAGGACCATCATACAGGCATTAAAAAAGCAATAGGAAGCCATATGCTCTGCCCCTTGCTTCCAGAATCAGATTAACAGTTGAGGTAGGATCAAATAAAATTCACTCTTGACATTTATGCTCAAGTGCATTTACAGTAAAAGCACAATTATTTCAGACAGGCATGAAAACCAAGGAGGGGATTGGTAGCTTTGGCACATGATTTTCTGGAAATGGTCAAATGAGCAAGAACATAATAGGAGCAGGCATGGCCATTCAGCCCTTTGAGCCTGCTCTGCCATTCAATAAGATCATGGCTGATCTTCTCCACCTTTACCTTTACCTTCCTGTCCTATTCCCATATCCATTGATTCCCTTCGTGTCCAAAAATCTATCGATCTCAATCTTCAATATAATCAACGATTGAGCATCCACAGCCTTCTGGGGTAGAGAATTCTAGAGATTCACAACCCTTTGAGTGAAGAAATTTCTCCTCATCTCAGTCCTAAATGGCCGACCCCTTGTTCTGAGACTGTGATCCCGAGTTCGAGACTCATCAGCAGGGGAAACATCCAACCAGCATCTATCCTGTCAAGCCCATTAAGAATTTTATACATTTCAATGAGATCACCTCTCATTTTTCTAAATTCTAGGTAATATAGCGTAAATGAACAATTGGACTAGGCCAGCCACTGGTATCAGATTAGAGCGTAATCTAATTCATGGTCAGCTGAGTTTTTCAATATAAATTGCCTTTGATCCAAGAATGGATTGACTGCTCAAGGTGCTGCTGCGAGGTAAAATTGCCAACACTCAAATTGGGTGTAGATGTTAAGGAAAATAGTGCAAATGAAAAATGATGGTTTAACTATGCCTCAATTATCATCTCCAGGTATAGTCCTCTTTTTTCCCAATAATGTAACCATCAATCAGCTCCTTGAAACAAAGATACCCTTTGAGCCCTTTCTTCATTTATGAGAAAATTCAGAGTGTCCCTGCTCGCTTTCATCCAACTTTATTTTGTCCACATCCTTTGACATATCTTTTGATGCTCCTAGCACAAACACCTATTAATAACTTAACTTAAATAGCATTTGTCGTCAGGTTAGCTTTGCATTTCATAACTGCCTGTACAGTTAAGTCTTGTTTAAATAAAGTTATAGGTGCATAGGAACAGGAGTAGGACATTCAGTTCCTCGAGCCTGTTCTGCCATTGTATCAAATCATGGCTGATCAACTCCGTCTTTGCTCCATATCCCTGGATACCCTCACCTAAAAAATAGCCACGTATTGCAGACTTGAAAATTTTAGTCATGCAAATTTCACTATCCACAGCCTTTTGGGAGACAGGATTTCCACTGCACTGTGAGAAACAATGCTTCCTGATTTCACTCCTAAATGGCCTAGCTCTGATTTTAACATGTGCCCCCTTCTGGATTCTCCTACTAGAACAAATAGTTTTTTGGCATCTATCCTATTGCATCCCTTTATCATTTTAAAGACTTCAATTAGATCATCCCTCAATCTTCTAAACTCAAAGGAATACAAACCAGGTTTATACAACCCATCCTCATAATTTAACCCTTTAGCCCTGGTATCATTCTGGTGAAACTATGCTACATCCCTTCCAAGGCGTAAACATCTAACCTGCGGTTCAGAGCCCAAAACTGAATACTGTACTCCAGATGGGGTCTGACCAAGGCTCTGCACAACTGAAGCATTACTTCCTCACTTTTATATTCCACCCCCTGGAGATAAAGGCCACCATTCCATTAGCTTTATTGATTACTTTTTGCATCTGTCCCGAGCTTTTAGTGATCTATGAACACGGATCCATTTCAGATCCTTGGAAAACATCACTAATCACATTCTGATAATCATAGAATGTCTTCTACGTCGCAAACAATTAAGAGACCTACCACGTCACAAGTTTACCTCCAATTCTGTGTGCTTTTATTTTTGGTAATAATGTCTTGTATAAAACCTTATCGAATGTCTTCTAGAAATCTACGTAGACAACATCCATAGAAACCCTTCCTTTTCCAATTTCTCGTACCTTTCTAAAGATTCTGTAGCCGAGAACATTTAGGTACCAATCATGCCCAGTTTGTAGCTATAATGGCTACTACATCATATCCATTAAGCTAAACTTGTGCGTTTAAATCACTGGTTTTATTTCTTATATTACGTGTATTTGTGTACATAACTCTTGTCTGTCCCCACCTTACCCACATGAACAGGTATATCCATTAGTCAAATCCAGCTACACTGATGATCCCCTTTCTACCCTCACCTGCTGATCCTTTCTTGTTTGCCTATAGTGACTCAGTCTCCCATACCAGCTTATCTATCAGCAATCAGAGAGGTGATCTGTTCCAGAAAATTTTCTCCCTCATGAATGTTGAGTTCAGTTAACTCTTGGTGGTGCAACATTCTGCTCAAGGAGTGTACACTTCATACATATGTATTGACCCTGCATGGTACAGGAGTCCAGGCAGGTTCACACTCTATTCCGATCCTGCCAAACCTATTCATATATTTACGACAATAGATATTCTTTAAGTTATTGTTTATTGAATTATTTCTATTGACTCATTAATTTACTATTAGTACTCCATGTAAGAACATAAGAATTAGGAGCAGGAGTAGGCCCTACGGCCCCTTCGAGCCTGCTCCGCCATTCAATATCATGACTGATCTTTGACCTCAACTCCACTTGCCCGTCCGATCCCCATATCCCTCGATTCGCCAAGAGTCCAAAAATCTATATCTCAGCCTTGAATATACTCAGTGACTCAGCATCCACAGCCCTCTGGGGCAGAGAATTCCAAAGATTCACAACCCTCTGAGTGAAGAAATTACTCTTCATCTCAGTCTTAAATGGCCAACCACTTATCCTGAGATTATGTTCTAGACTCTCTAACCAGGGGAAACAATTTCTCAGCATCTACCCTGTCAATCTCCCTCAGAATCTTGTTTGTTTCAATGAGATCACCCCTCATTCTTCTAAACACCAGGGTGTAGTCCCAATCTACACAATCTCTTCTCATAGGACAACCCTCCCCATCCCAGGGACCAATCCAGTGAACCTTTGATGCACCACCTCTATGGCATATATGTATTTTCTCAGAAAAGGCGACCAAACTGCAGACAGTACTCCAGGTGTGTTCTCACCAAAGCCCTGTACAATTGTAGTATGTTTTGAAAGTCTTTCTGTTCTACATCCGAAGCTATTACACAGTAACAGCAAATTAAGAGTTCAGATAGGTAAATACCCAAGTAATACTTAGCTCTTTGTAGCCGACACCACTCCTCACTTGCAGGTTGTTTTTTTGATGGGATGGAAAGGAAGGTGAGTGGGCAAAACAATGTTGCAGCTTTTATGATGAAAAGGAAGGCTGCTTCTATGTGATGGTAACCATATGCAAATTCCCAGTCTATGATTTGCTGGATCTTGCTAAATCACATTAATATACATCAATTTGGCAAAACCTACATCTGAAACAAGGCCTTTTTGTACAGAACAAGGTTTCAAAATCTGTAAATTTAACTCATGAAAATGCGACGGCTGACATTGTCATAATTGTTTTTACCTGTGCCATTCTTATGCTTCTTGTGTCCGGTCTTCCTTTTATAACTTGACATTTCTGGAGGACTAGGCTGCTTGGTAACTGGGAGGGGATCATTTTTCTTTGCTGCATGTTTTGATCCTTCAAAATCCCTCCCCAAAGTTTCCTCGTGCAGAGATCTCGATGATTTCTTGTCTTTCTTCTTCCTCTCTTTTAATACAGTTGAAATTTCGACAACAGGCAACGCAATATGAACAGGTGGCTCATCATCAGCTGTCATTGCATCCATCAATTCCAAGTCTCGCACTGCACTCTCCGAATCTGATTCATGCAAGTTACCATTTGGGTTCTCTTTCTTTTTATTCTTTTTCTTTTCATTTTTTTTCTTGTCAACTTTTGCTGGAACAAGTTTTACATCCCGCTTTTGTTTAGCAAGTACTTCATCATATGAAGTTTCCTTCATAAACAGCCAGAAGAACAGAAAAATTATAGCAATGACCACTGCTGGGATGATGACGAGGAGATACTGAGAATCGTACAGTTCCATGGTTGCTCACTATGTCTACTGCAATATCTAAATGAAGAAAAAAAGTCTCAATTAAAAAAAAATCACAATTCTATTCATAATTTGCATGTAGCTCTTAGGAACATAGGATGAAGTAAACCATCCTTCCGATTTCTCAACAATACTTAGCTCAACATGACTACATGCCATGAAGTTATGCTGCACTGAAGTAATCATTTGAGAACGGGTTTTGGGAGCAAACGGTTTTCTTACCCATTTACAACTTTAAATAAGCAGCAAGTAAAAATGAGGTGGTTTCTTCAACTATTGCGCTTCTAAAAGGCACATAAGAATAATCAATTTCTAAATTTTTGCTGATGATAAATGAAGTATAAAGATTTATCATCATTCTACTGCCTAGGCATCATATTTGCTACTAATAACAGGTCAACACATTTTGGGAAAACTGAACACTGGGTGTTGTGAAATCATAAACTCTTTGGCCCCAAGTTTCGACATGATTTGCTCCTGATTTTCGCCATTTAGTTTGCTCCAGTTCTAGTTAGTTAGAACAGTTTCACTTTGGAACAGAATTTGTTTTTCAAAAGGGGGCGTGTCCAACCACTTACGCCTGTTTTCAAAGTTTCGTCAGTGAAAACATACTCCAAACTAACTTAGAATGGAGTAAGTGAAGATTTTTGTACGCTCGAAAAAACCTCATCTACACTTTAGAAAATCAGGCGTAGGTTACAAATCAGGCGTAGGGAATGGGGGGGGGGTTTAAAGGGAAGTTTACAAACATTAATCACTTCAGTTTTACAAATAAAGAGCCATCATCAATAATAAATGATAAAAACATCAATAAATCAATCAAAAAAAATTAATTAGAAATTTTTTTTTTTTTAAATCAATAAATAAAACATTTTCTACTTACCGACTGCAGCACCGGGAGCCCTCCAACAGCGTGCTGGGATGCCACCACCCCCCTCCACAGTGTGTCTCTATCTCTCTGTTTGTCTGTGTGTGTCTCTCATTCGCTGTCGCTGTCTGTCAGTGTCTGTGTTTCTGACAGCGAGGGGAGGGGGAGGAGGGGGGGTGGTGGAAGGAGATTGGGGGGGGGAAAAGGAGATTGGGGGGGGGGGGGGAGGAAGGAGATTGGGGGGGGGGGAGGAAGGAGATTGGGGGGGAGGAAGGAGATGGGGGGGGAGGAAGGAGATTGGGGGGGGGGGGAGGAAGGAGATTGGGGGGGGGGGGAGGAAGGAGATTGGGGGGGGGGGGAGGAAGGAGATTGGGGGGGGGGAGGAAGGAGATTGGGGGGGGGGGGAGGAAGGAGATTGGGGGGGGGGGAGGAAGGAGATTGGGGGGGGGGGGGAGGAAGGAGATTGGGGGGGGGGGGGGAGGAAGGAGATTGGGGGGGGGGGGGAGGAAGGAGATTGGGGGGGGAGGAAGGAGATTGGGGGGGGAGGAAGGAGATTGGGGGGGGAGGAAGGAGATTGGGGGGGGAGGAAGGAGATTGGGGGGGGAGGAAGGAGATTGGGGGGGGAGGAAGGAGATTGGGGGGGGAGGAAGGAGATTGGGGGGGGAGGAAGGAGATTGGGGGGGGAGGAAGGAGATTGGGGGGGGAGGAAGGAGATTGGGGGGGGAGGAAGGAGATTGAGGGGGGAGGAAGGAGATTGAGGGGGGAGGAAGGAGCTTGGGGGGGGAGGAAGGAGATTGGGGGGGGGGGGAGGAAGGAGATTGGGGGGGGGGGGAGGAAGGAGATTGGGGGGGGGGGGGAGGAAGGAGATTGGGGGGGGGGGGGAGGAAGGAGATTGGGGGGGGGGAGGAAGGAGATTGGGGGGGGGGGGGGGAGGAAGGAGATTGGGGGGGGGGGGGAAGGAGATTGGGGGGGGGGGGAGGAAGGAGATTGGGGGGGGGGGAGGAAGGAGATTGGGGGGGGGGAGGAAGGAGATTGGGGGGGGGGGAGGAAGGAGATTGGGGGGGGGGGAGGAAGGAGATTGGGGGGGGGGGAGGAAGGAGATTGGGGGGGGGGAGGAAGGAGATTGGGGGGGGGGAGGAAGGAGATTGGGGGGGGGGGAGGAAGGAGATTGGGGGGGGAGGAAGGAGATTGGGGGGGGAGGAAGGAGATTGGGGGGGAGGAAGGAGATTGGGGGGGGAGGAAGGAGATTGGGGGGGGAGGAAGGAGATTGGGGGGGGAGGAAGGAGATTGGGGGGGGAGGAAGGAGATTGGGGGGGAGGAAGGAGATTGGGGGGGGAGGAAGGAGATTGGGGGGGAGGAAGGAGATTGGGGGGGGAGGAAGGAGATTGGGGGGGGAGGAAGGAGATTGGGGGGGGAGGAAGGAGATTGGGGGGGGAGGAAGGAGATTGGGGGGGGAGGAAGGAGATTGGGGGGGGAGGAAGGAGATTGGGGGGGGAGGAAGGAGATTGGGGGGGGAGGAAGGAGATTGGGGGGGGGAGGAAGGAGATTGGGGGGGGGAGGAAGGAGATTGGGGGGGGAGGAAGGAGATTGGGGGGGGAGGAAGGAGATTGGGGGGGGGAGGAAGGAGATTGGGGGGGGGGAGGAAGGAGATTGGGGGGGGGGAGGAAGGAGATTGGGGGGTGGGGGGGGAAGGAGGCTGAACGGGTCGGGCCCGAGACTTCGGGCAGGGCCCGTCCCCAGCATCAGATTTACAGGTAGGTGGCATTGGATCGGGGTGATGGTGGGAGGGAGAGGGAGGGCAGGTCAGGTCAGATCCAATTGGGCGGGGGCGGGAGTTGGGTCGGTGACGGGTCCAGTCCGGAGGCGGGAGTCGGGTCAGGTCCAGTCCGGGTGGTCGGGATCGGGTCGGGTCGGGTCCAGTCCAGGTGCAGGCGGGGGTCCGGTCGGTGTTGGGTCCCGGCGGGAGCGGGAGTCGGGTCGGGGTCGGGTTCAGTCCAGGAGCTGGGGGGGGGGGGGAGAGGAGAGTTGGGTCAGTATCAGGTCCGGTCCGGGGACGGGGCGGGGCAGGGCAGGGCAGGGGGAGTCGGGTCAGGTCAGGAGGGAGTCGGGTCAGGTCAGGAGGAAGCAGGAGCTGGCCGTGGAAGGAGCCTTATTCATGCAGCCCCAGTGAGGCCATTGGGCCAGGGCTTTGGGCTGCGTGCTTCGGTCCCTCCCACAGTTTCGGGCGCCTGGAGCTACTGCACATGCGTGCCCACTGTAGCGCGCATGTGCAGAGGTCCCGGCACTGTTTTCAGCGCAGGGACCTGGCTCCACCCCCTACAGCTCCTACTGCGCTGCGCCGAGCTGCAAACGACCTGCAGGGAGCTGGAGAATCTGGAAGTCTTTTTTTCGGCGCACTTTGTGGCGCGAAAAACGGGCATCCAGGTCGGGACTGCGCCGTTCTAGGCGTGGCTCGAAACTTGGGCCCTTTGTAAGCATATTTATAACTCTGCTTTACCTAATGTACATAATAAATCCTACCCTACATCTACTTCTTTACTGGACACTGATGTTACACACATAGGTTACTTGAACCGTAACTACTGTGGTGAAGGAAGTGGACAATCAGATGGTTTTCTTTTCTAATGGTGGAACAATACCGAAACTTGGGTTATTTCCATCAATAAGCACTTTCTTTTAATTAACTGTAAATATGAATACCCAAAGACAGAAATGTTTTCACAACAATTTATGGATGCATTTGGCTATATTTAATTGAAATCCTTGTGCTAAGATTAATTGATCAAACTGCCAGAAGTAATGATTCTTCCTGCCAAAGAGAGGTATTTAAATGGGAAGTTTTTGCATTAGATATTATAGCACTAGTATATGTGCTTGATTAGAATTGCACACTGCAGTGTGCAATCCAATACTGAGCTCTGCAGTAAAAACTAGCACAAGTTTTTTTTTAAATGCCAAAGTATTAGCTTTAAGTTAGGACAAACCAGGAGGGGGGAAAAGTTAGACAATTCATACAAGATGGAAATGGGGATTGCAGACAGTTCCCAGAGAGGGAAACTGAACGGTCAATAAATGTTTGTTGTCCTAGCTAGAAATAAAAACCTTAAGAACAAAAGAAATAGGAGCAGGAGAAGGTCATATGGCCCCACCATTCAGTATCATAGCTGATCTTCCACCTCAACAACAAAAACTTGTATTTTCATAACTCTTAACGTAGTACAGGTGTAGCGTCAAGAATTCAGAGTTCTGGAATCCGGAATCCAGGACGATCAGTGGTAGGGTCGTCCGGAATCCTTAAAATGTTCCAGAATCCGGACCCATCGATCCTGCCGAGCATGGGTCCCCGCCGCTGTCTGATCGCTGGTCTCGCCTGCCTCACCGTCGCTGCCCTTACCTCGGGGCCTCCTCGGTGGGGCCCCAGCTGGCCCGACAACCTCCTCAGCGGGGCCGGATGGCCTGAACAGCTCCTCGGCGTGACCCCCCCACCCCCCGACATTCTGAAATCCAGAAATACCCGAACCTGGGCTCGGGTGTTTCTGGATTCGTGACGTCAGAAAGCAAATCGAAAGTCCGGAAAAGCCCGGAATCCGGAACAGCCTTGGTCCCGAGGGTTCTGGATTTTAAGCGCTGCACCTGTCAAACATTTCAAGGTGCTTCACAGGAGCGTTAACAAAATTTGACACCGAGATACCAACTCCACTTTTCCGCTCTATCCCCATACCCTTTGATTACCCTAATGTCCAAAAATCTATCACTGAGTCTTGAATATACTCAACGACTGAGCATTCACAGCCCGCTGAGGTAGAGAATTTCCAAGATTCACAACCCTCTTAGTGAAGAAATTTCTCATCAGTCCAAAATGGCCAACGCCTTATCCTGAGACTCAGACCCCCAGTTCGAGCCTCTCCAGCCAGGTAAAACAGCCTTGCAGTATTTACCCCATCAAGCCCTTGAAGAATTTTATACGTTTCAATGAAATCACCTCTCATTCTTCTAAACTCCAGAGAATATAGTCCCATTCTACTCAATCTCTCCTCATAAAACAATCCTCTCATGCCAGGAATTAACCTAGAGAACTATCTAGTGTATTAAGATTGCTTTCTAAACTGCAAAAGGCTAACTTTGCCAAGCATGTACTTAGAAATGTCCAAAGCTGTTAAATTAAACCCAGTTAAAGCTAAAACTGAAATACTGTGTTATGGGAATCCAGCTAATGTAGTACTGTTGTAATGCAAAGACCAAATTATTGTGCAGGCCGTGATCCATGCATTGACAATGATATCATTGTCTGTGCAGACGTAACAAGTTAATAGTTTGTCAAAAATTATGTCCTGTTGAGTTTTGAATATGTGAAACGAGCTAGATTTTAAACCAATAATACACTGTATGCCAGATGATTGCAAAACTACAGCTCAATCTTTTAATTCAATTTCATTAGTCAATTTGCATCAGGTAGCACAACAAAAGCAGCACAGAAACCTCACCTCTGAACCATTCCCAAAACTGAGATTTACAGGTAGATTTAAATGATATTCAACATTGTATGACTATTATAAAACTAACCTTGACCTTCCAAAATAATTTTTGAAACTCCAGTGCTTTTAACAAATACTTATTAAAATGTTAACAGTACTGGCATCTTACGTCTTGATTAATCCTTGCTACTGGACCAAGACCTAGCTTTGTCAAGCCTGTGTGGTGGCTGGTGTGCAACGGTCACCACACGTTAAAAAAAATCCAAGCACAGGCATCTTCCACCCTTCAAGATTTAGTTCGGACCTTGGATTTTAGGTCCTTCATTGAAACACCTGTGAACTTTTTGTCATCCTCGAATCGACAGACTGCCTATGACTTACATTTATACAGTGCCTTTAACATAGCGAAACATTCCAAGGTGCTTCACAGGATGAATTCTCGTCCAAGCAGGACCAGAAGGCGGCAGTGGTGGTGGCCAAAAGCATTAAAGTGGGTGGTTTTGAGGAGGTTTTTGAAAGCAGAGAAGGATTAACTCGGAGGGGGGTTTGGGAGCAAGATAGCTGAAGGTTTTTCTTCCAATGGTATCATGTAGGAAGGACACAGTAGACCAAAGTTGGAAGAAAGCAGAATGAGAGCACAGGAATAAGAATGATGGAGTTAGGCCAGAGCTGAAGGGAGTTGCAGAGGTTCAGGAGCAAGACCATGAATGGATCAGTAGATGAGAACAAAGATTTTAAAGTTAATGCACAGGGATCGGGAGCCAATGAAAGTCAACGAGGATAGAAAAGATAGGGACTAAATGGCATTAAGGTGGGGTTTAGAAACATAGAAAATAGGTGCAGGAGTAGGCCATTCGGCCCTTCTAGCCTGCACCGCCATTCAATGAGTTCATGGCTGAACATTCAACTTCAGTACCCCATTCCTGCTTTCTCGCCATACCCCTTGATCCCCCTAGCAGTAAGGACCTCATCTAACTCCTTTTTGAATATATTTAGTGAATTGGCCTCAACAACTTTCTGTGGTAGAGAATTCCACAGGTTCACCACTCTCTGGGTGAAGAAGTTCCTCCGCATCTCGGTCCTAAATGGCTTACCCCTTATCCTTAGACTGTGACCCCTGGTTCTGGACTTCCCCAACATTGGGAACATTCTTCCTGCATCTAACCTGTCTAACCCCGTCAGAATTTTAAACGTTTCTATGAGGTCCCCTCTCATTCTTCTGAACTCCAGTGAATACAAGCCCAGTTGATCCAGTCTTTCTTGATAGGTCAGTCCCGCCATCCCGGGAATCAGTCTGGTGAACCTTCGCTGCACTCCCTCAATAGCAAGAATGTCCTTCCTCAGGTTAGGAGACCAAAACTGTACACAATACTCCAGGTGTGGCCTCACCAATGCCCTGTACAACTGTAGCAACACCTCCCTGCCCCTGTACTCAAATCCCCTTGCTATGAAGGCCAACATGCCATTTGCTTTCTTAACCGCCTGCTGCACCTGCATGCCAACCTTCAATGACTGATGTACCATGACACCCAGGTCTCTTTGCACCTCCCCTTTTCCTAATCTGTCACCATTCAGATAATAGTCTGTCTCTCTGTTTGTACCACCAAAGTGGATAACCTCACATTTATCCACATTATACTTCATCTGCCATGCATTTGCCCACTCACCTAACCTATCCAAGTCGCTCTGCAGCCTCACAGCATCCTCCTCGCAGCTCACACTGCCACCCAACTTAGTGTCATCCGCAAATTTGGAGATACTACATTTAATCCCCTCATCTAAATCATTAATGTACAGTGTAAACAGCTGGGGCCCCAGCACAGAACCTTGCGGTACCCCACTAGTCACTGCCTGCCATTCTGAAAAGTACCCATTTACTCCTACTCTTTGCTTCCTGTCTGACAACCAGTTCTCAATCCATGTCAGTACACTACCCCCAATCCCATGTGCTCTAACTTTGCACATCAATCTCTTGTGTGGAGCAACAGGGATGAGAGGCCATAACAGATCTGAGGAAAATGGCTAGATCAAAATAAATCAACATGGTTTTCTAAAAGGTCATGTTTAACTAACAATAGACAAGGGCAATGTAGTGGATGAGATATACATGGGCTTTCAGAAGGTCTGCAATAAGGTGCTACACACGAGATTCACGACAGTAACTGGGAAAAAGTTCAAAATGACAGTGTAAACAAATGGAATGAATTTCCAGGTGTAGTCGTGAAGGCAACAAAAAAAAGTGAGTAAGTTAACAGCTGAATGGTGCAATTTTAAGGGTGTGGCAGGGGAGAAAAGTAGATTATTTTTAGATAATCAGAGAGGATGGGCCAGCTTTCCCCATCATATCTATCTTAACATTTTGTTGAGCACAAACTTCAGTGAAGAGAATTTCTTGACTTTTATTCTTCCAGAATTATTTCTGGCAAATACTTCAAATGTACCACTGTATTAAGAACATGCATTAATTTCAGTATTTTGGTCAAAATTTAAAAATTAGAGCACACCTAACTATCTTGCAAAACAGTTTACCCACATTTCTTTAAAATTGCTATTATGTAGTACGCATCTTTACAACACACACACACACAAAATATTATCTGTGAGTGTTTAAGGAGGTTCATTAGATTGGACTTTCATACTTAAGACCAACTACACAGAGCCCAACAAAATAAGTGTAAAAGGCTTGAGGCACTAGAAAAAGTATTGAAGTCCTATATTTGTTTGCAACATCATCATAGGCAGTCCCTCAAAATCGAGGAAGACTCTAAAAGTGAGTTCTCAGGTGACTGTACAGTACAACTGCACATGCATCATTACCCCAATATTGTAACAAAACTGATTATCTTGCTTTATTTTCATTACTAAATTGTTTTTGACAGCTGTCACCATCATGAGATTACACAAGTCTAAATTCTGCAATAATACAAGTTGTCTTTACTATGCGCAGTGATCGAACAACCCTCTCTGCAACCATTGGCACTTAATAGCCAATACACGAGACAAGCAAACATACCTAGTCAACAAATACTTTAAAAGCATAAGAGGAAAACACAAGAGGAAAAGTTGCAAAAATAGAATTAGCTCCTTCTGCGCTTTAATTAATCTGATCTAATTATATTTGTTGACTACAGTAATCAGAAGCATTCAAACTGCCCTCCGAAGCAATGCCTCTATTCTGAACAAAGGGTCCATCAGTAGTTCAAATGACAGATTGTCTAGAGTGAATGATACTTTAACAACATTTCCTCCAACATGCACGGGATCGTACAACGGAAACAGTCAGATTCACCCGTCAATTGAATGACTGTCATTTAGAAACTGTCTGGCGGGGTCAGGTTGGTGGAGGAGCTTTATCTTACAGATGTTTAGTGTAAGGCCCAAGCTTTCGTACGCCTCGGTGAAGATGTTGACGATGGCTTGGAGTTCAGCCTTTGAATGTGCGCAGACACAAGCATCATTCACATACTGTAGTTCGACAACAGAGGATGGGACGGTCTTGGATCTAGCCTTGAGGCGACAAAGGTTGAACAGGTTCCCACTGGTTCTATAGTTTAGTCCCACTCCAGCAGGGAGCTTGTTGAGTGAGGTGGAGCACTGCAGCGAGGAAGATCGAGAGTGGAAGCAAGTCTTCCTCGATTTCGAGGGACTGCCTATGATGATGATTTAGAAACTACTAGATAGATCTCCTACCCTAGAGAAATTCATGTATATATGTATTATCACCTCAACATTCAGTACTGTACTTATGCAAAGATATCACAACAAAAATAGACGTGTAAATATTTTCTGATAAAACCAAAGTTGAGAATTGCGAAAAAGGCTAAAAAAAAATGACCTGATCAGTTTTGATGACCTATCTTGCTGCATTTCTCCTTCAAACACATTTAAGTGAGATACCTTTAAATGCAATAGAACAGGGGTGACAAAACTGAAATAATTTAACAGCTGGATGCTGCAATTTTGATGGTGTGGTAGGAGGAGAAAAAGGAACAGTAGGTTCTTTCTGGATGATCGGTGAGGATGGGCCAGCTTTGCTCATCATATCTATCTCAAGTCGAACAGTTTGTCTCACTGATGTGTTAAGCTTCAAAATTTATTGCATCATTTATCTGTAGCCTTAATTAAAATATCGACTAGTTTACTTTATTTTAAAATATAGCCTCTGTCAGTGTCCAATTGAATTTTTGAGTTTTGAAAGGTTAGCCTCCTAGAACGGAAGTATTTTCAAAATCCAGGTTTGCTGACTCAAGTAATTAGTTTCCAGAATTTTTTTAGCAACATACCATCTTTGGTACTAAAAAAGACTGGCAAATTGTATGGTATTCTGAAACCAAGCAAAACACTCCAGGAGGATTATTTGCAAAAGGTAAAGCTGCTTCACTATCTCAGCTCTGTTCATCTAGTGCATATAAGCCTCTGAAAGGTCAAGTACAACAAGCTTTAAGAATTTCAATGAGGTGAAGCATAAACCGATTTGGGATTTAAAGTATTCCTGTATCTGTTCTAGACTGGTTTACAACAGCAACTCAATTTGGATCATTATATAAATATTACACTTTATTTAGGGTGGCAGAACATAGTTCGCACCCACAATTATTCACAATCAAGGGTTTGTTTCAAAGGGGCACCAAGCACAGATAAATTCTCTCTGCAGAGCTTGGTGGGGTGGGGTGGAAGAGCAGAGGAGAGAAGAAATCAATAGCAGCATTGATGGTGGTCTAGGTCAGTAATAGGAGACAAAATGTTGCCTAGTCAATCTCAATATGAACATTCTTTTCCTCTCCCCAATGTGCTAAATGGCAGGGGGGGGGGGGGCAGGGGAAATAAAAAGGTATTGACCAACTTTCAACAAGATTATCTTCCCTCTCCCCGCCACAAAATACTAAATACAACAAGTGGCAAATTCACCACGCGATGCGGTGCTGACACAGACCGACAATAGTTGGGAAGGTCAGAAACTTTTGGACATCAGGACCCAGGGGAATGGAGAAAGTCAGAAGGATGT